>NW_027493760.1:0-25754 GCF_021521415.1 Bidens hawaiensis
ATGATATCCCAAAGACTATATGGGATATTATTTCTACAACCCAACCGAACAAAAGGTGTTTATTGCTTGAAAGGCCTAGTTCTTGGAAACAAAGTTCCTTATGGAAGAAATTAGTAGAACGGTGGAACTCGAGGAGGATCATTCTACTAATCAACAAGAGGTTGTTGAGAATGATCAAATGGTTGATCAAGACACATAAAACGTTAGCAAATCTGGTAGAATTAGTCATCCACCCGAAAGATATGGATTTTTCATGGATGGATGCTATGTGGTAGATTCGGATGAACCTACCACATACCATGATGCAATGTCACAATCCGATTGTGACAAACGGCTTGAAGCCATGAACGTTGAGATGCAATCCATGCATGAAAACCAAGTATGGGATTTGGTTGTACCACCTCTTAATTCCAAACTGGTTGGAAGTAAGTGGGTTTTCAAGAAGAAAATCGATATGCGTGGAAACTTGGATACTTACAAAGCAAAACTTGTAGAAAAAGGTTTTACACAAACTCAAGGGATTGATTATGATGATACCTTCTCCCGTAGCAATGCTAAAGTCGATTAGGATATTATTTGCCATAGTTGCATATTATGACTATGAGATTTGGCAAATGATGTCAAAACTGCTTTTCTAAATGGGTATCTTGAAGAAGATGTCTATATGGTTAAGCCCAAGGTTTTGTTGATCCACAACATTCTAATAAAGTATGCAAGTTAAAGAAATCAATCTATGGATTGAAACAAGAATCTAGAAGTTGGAATCACCATTTTGATGAAAAAGATAAGAAATTTGGATTTATCAAAACACCGATGAGGCTTGTGTGTATAAGAAAGCTAGTGGGAGCATCATCACTTTCTTAGTATTGTATGTTGACGACATACTACTATTTGGAAATGACATTCCAACCATGGAAGGTGTAAAAGCCTGGCTTGGGAGTTGTTTTTCCATCAAAGATCTTGGTGAAGCCGCCTATATTTTGGGAATAAAGATCTATAGGGATAGATCAAGGCGGTTGATAGGTTTAAACCAAAGTACACACATTGACAAAATCTTGAAGAGGTTCAAGATGGAGAACTCTAAGAGAGGTTTGGTACCTATTCAAAGAGGAACGATATTGAGTGCATCTCAATGTCCAAGTTCAAAGGAAGAGCAATAGAAAATGAAAGGAATCCCATATGCATCGGCTATAGGATCCATCATGTATGTAATGATATGTACTAGACTGGATGTGTCATGCGCCTTGAGCATGACAAGCAGACACCAACAAAATCCAGGAAGTAGCCATTGGATGGCGGTTAAGAGCATATTGAAATAACTTAGAAGGACTAAGGACATGTTTCTAATATACGGTTCTGGTGAGGAGGAACTCGTTGTAAAGTGTTACACGGATGCAAGTTTCCAAACCGATCGAGATGATTCTCGATCACAATCAGGATATGCTTTTGTTATGAATGGTGGGGCAGTCTCTTGGAAGGGCTCAAAACAAGATGTGGTAGCATTGTCCACCAAAGAATCAGAATACATCGCCGCCTCATTAGCAGCACAAGAAGCTGCATGGATAAGGAAGTTCATTGCTGACCTAGGGGTGGTCCGTACCATTCAGGACCCTCTAGAGATCTTTTGTGACAACGAGGGTGCGATTATTCAAATCAAGGAACCTCGTTCACATCAAAAGACGAGGCACATTGAGCGGAGGTTCAACTACAAAAGGGATGAAGCTGAGAAAGGAAAGATATGTATTCTCAAAGTTCACACTGATCAAAACATTGCGGATCCACTCACGAAGCTCCTTGAAAGGCCAAAGCATGAAGGTCACACTTGTGCCGTAGGACAATTGTTATTTTCACTCATTCATATGATTATGGTTTATGAATATGACATTTTGAGTTATGTTCCATTTTAGCATGTTTAAATCCATGAATAAGTTAATTATGCTAAATGTCCGTAGTCGTTCATTTTTGTGGGAACAAGTATGAATGTAAGACTATTATTAACTTGGATTAGTGGATATTCATAAGGTATGAATATAGAGCAAGAGGTTGCTGCCAAGGTTCATAGATATTTATGGGATATAAATATTGGACTGACCTGCTCTCAAAAGTTACTACATGGAATTTTTGTGATTGAGCATAAGTAAATTTTAGTAAAGGCGAATATTATAATAACCTCCGACCTGAGATACATATTAGGTCTTGATATTTACCAAATATTATACTTTGACTTAGTTCTTCGCTGCTCTGAAACATGACGGCACATAAGGCTAAGATCAGGTATAGTACAAGGTGATTGTAACATCCGCTTTTCTGAGAATTATAAATAACAGAAAGTTCTATAATTAACTGTGTGTCGTTAACTTAATTGGGTGTGTTAATGTTTGGATAATAAATGGAATTAGAAGTGTGAGTGGGTTGTGGGGCCTATAGTCCCCTATATAAACCCAACCCCTCCTTCCTTTCACCACTTTCTTCCCTTCCACCACACACACACACTCAAGAACACATACATTTTCTCTCAAGACCCGAATTCGAATCCGGGATAAAGCAAGGAAGATCTTGGTGTTTGAGTATCTCAAACATCAAGAAAACATCTAGATCTTCGGGGTTGTCCAGATCTGAACCGAACTCGGAGCAAAAAGGTAAGCTTCGGCCAAAGGGTTAAGTTTTATGGTTAGAATCGACATGCAAACCGATGTAATGATAGATCGGGTTATGAAATGTAAGAAAAACATGAACTTGGTGAGTTTTAGCCTCACGGGTGTATTATAGAACAAAAAAGGTGACGTCTGGACTATGAGAAACACGGGTATACAAAGTTGGTACAACCCAAAACCCATAAAAAGAGTAGAATTGGGTCCTAAGGAGGAAACAAGGAGAAAAATGACTTTAAAATGGTAAAAACGACGAAAGGCAGGAATTTCGCATCGCACAGCCATGCGAAGCGAAATCAATATTTTCGCATCGCACAGTCATGCGAAGCGAAATTCCATGCGAAACGAAAACGTCATGCGAAGCGAAATTCCATGCGAAGCAAAATTCTTCCATGCGAAATTTCATGAAATTCATTTTCTGATGCATTTTTGTTAAAGGACTGTTAGTGAAAAATTTTCACTTACATACTTTCTTTCACGAAATTTCATGAAATTTAACCCCAGCTAGGGGCTCTGCCCCTTGGACCCTGCTAGGGGCTGCCGCCCCTAGACCCCGCTACCAGGGGCGCTGCCCCCGGACCCCCATTAGTTGAGGGTTTCACTAACTTAGATGTAGGAAGTATTAGTAATGGATAATTGACACGCGTAATGTGTTGTACAGTTAGCCATGCGCAACTAAGGAAGGGCATTACCATTAACAGCGAGAGAAACCGACTCCAGGTGAGTTCTAGCTCCTATATCTATTATGTTTCCGGGGCTGTGTGCATACTCCTATGTAGTAGATAATACACTTACTCGATTGGTAAGTGTATGATTGTGTATTGAATCTATTGTTACATAATGATTGTATGAACCAGTACGTATATATTTATAACTAGAAGATATGTAAAGTATGCACGCATGATAAAGGTATGGTTATTCGAGACAGAAGGGACCAGACCCTATCTGTGATGTTAGGGACCAGACCCTTATAATATCTGTGATGTTAGGGACTAGACCCTTAAAATATTTGTGATGTTAGGGACCAGACCCTTATAATATCTGTGATGTTAGGGACCAGACCCGTATAATATCTGTGATATTTAAGATAGATTAGCTTATGGTATACCATAGGGTTTCATGAAAGAAAGTATGTAAGAACTTATGCATATATGTAAAGTATGTACGAAAGAAGTGATAGTAAATAAGGTATAAATACGTATCTCCGGACACGTATGAGTATGGTATGAATGTAATGTATGTTAATTGATTAACTAGAACTCACTCAGCGTAGCTGACTTTTAGTATGCACGCAGGTGAGTAGGATGAGGCATGTTGCTTGAGGTGGGACACGTGGCAAATGGATGGAGACTAGCATCGAAGACGGAAGATTCATGTGTCATTTATGTTATTGTTTAAGACTTAATGTATTTTGTTAAGATAAGTACTTATGTAATGTAAGAATGTTTAATATTAAGTATTCCGCGAAAAGTTTTTAATTAACTCTGATTTTAGAACTGTGTTTATGAGTAAATCCAACACCAAAGTAGGGTTACCGGGGACGGGACCTTACAAGTTGGTATTAGAGCATAAGTTCGATATAAATAAGCATCCTACGTGCTTAGACTCGAACAGAGAATGGGACTTAAGGAAGAAAAGAAAGAAGATCCAGTCCAAGAATGCCATGTGTCTCCAAAGAAAGCTTAGAAAGTAACCATATTGTGTAAGTTGATCATGATCTTGTGTATAGTAAATAATGAGTAAGAAAGTTAACTTAATAGCTAGATATAGAATTGCTTGTTTATGTGTGATGATGTGAAACGTGTGATCAACCAACTATTATACGTAGAAACTAGCACAAGTGGACTCACAAAGGGAAGTGTGTAGGACACGGAGAGTACTGTGATCAGCTAATTACAACTGGCCACTGTTATTACCTGTTAACCTTACTATTCATGTACTAAACAATTCCTGAAGTGATGACGTTTGTGTTTTCCTATAGAATCCAAATGGCCGGTACTAAGAAGACTACTGGACAAGGAAGTCGCCCGAGTCGACGTGGTAGACCACCTGTTACCCAAGTACCCCCCGAGGAACCAATCCACAAATCTGAGGAAGAGAGAGACATGACAGTGCGGGATGAAGGGCAGCAGATCGACCCTGCTATCCAAGCTGCCATCACTTAGGCAGTAGCTGCTGCGATGCAAAATCACCAGCAAGAAAAGTCAACCACAAGCCGTACCGGAACTGGTGGGGAGACGGGGAAGGTAGTAAGAAGGATGAAGAGACTGAAGTAGAGGAATCAAGTGAAGATCGGTCTGTGAAGGTCAATGCTGGTAAGAGGGGCCGTGGTGGGTGCAGCTACAGGTTGTTCAAAGGTTGCGACCCACCAAAGTTTTCTGGTACAGGGGATGCAATCGCTACTCTCCAATGGATAACCGCAATGGACAAGGTTATCCGAATTAGTTAGTGTCTCCCCAACCAAGCAGTGGGTTTTGCTACCCAGTCATTTGAGGAAGAAGCTATGTTTTGGTGGGAAACTGTAGAGCAAAGGAAAACTGCTGCTGAGATCAAAGTTTTGAGGTGGGAAGATTTGAAGGAGATGGTCATGAAGAAGTTTTGTGTGGATGCTGAAGTCGAGAGGGCGGAGATTAAGTTTCTGAATTTGAAGGCGAGGAAAATGACACACCGTGAGTATACCACCGAGTTCAATCGTATGTCAAGACTTGTGCCCGAAATGGTGAACACTGAGGTAAAGAGGATCAAGTGATACATAAGGGGACTACCACAAAATATCCGCACCTTTGTCCGAGCTAGTAAACCTGCTACTTTTGATTTTGCTGTCGAACTTGCAGAAATGGTTTATGATGACCTAGCTGTGGATGATGTGGTGGTGGAAGAGCAGAAGGAGAAGAAGTGGGTTGCTCCTGCCAAGCGACCTGGTACACAAAATGTGGAGCCCCCAGGGATAAGAAACAGAAGGTGTAGGAGAAAAAGTCATGCAAGACTTGTGGGAAAATGCACGGTGGTGAGTGTAAGTGGGGCAAGAGTAGTGATGTGTGCAGCAAGTGTGGGAAATCCCATGGAGGGGAGTGCAGGCTAGGGTCAAATGCCTGTTATAAGTGTGGAAAGATAGGGCATTACGCAAACAAATGTAACGCGAAACCCGCCTGTTACAAATGTGGAAAGACGGGTCATATGGCAAGGGAGTGCACTGAAGGTGAAGCTAGGGGAAGCGGAAGAAAGGATTCTGAGCAGGCTAGGCCAAGAACCAGAGCCTACATGTCGACACAAGAACAAGCCAAACAAATCCCAGATGTTGTGACAGGTACATTTCTAGTAAACGGTATTTCTGCTTCCGTATTGTTTGACTTAGGTGCGACCAGGAGTTTTGTATCTACCCAGTTTTGTAAGACAGCTAAGATGAAATGTTGTCGTGTGCCTGAAACTTTTATGGTGGAAACCGCTAATGAGACCTCAGTTAAAATCATGAGATTGGTTAAGAATTGTAAGATAGAATTGGAAGGACACGAATTCCCTGCTACCCTGTATGTTTTAACCTTAGGAGGATTCGATGTAGTATTGGGGATGGATTGGTTGTCTGAATTCGAAGCACAGATAGTGTGCAGGAGTAGATTGGTAAGACTGAAGTCTTCGGACGGTGGTACAGTAACGGTTTATGGTGATAGAGAAAGTTCAGGGCTTAAAGAAAGTATGTAAGAACGTATGCATATATGTAAAGTATGTACGAAAGAAGTGATAGTAAATAAAGTATAAATACGTATATCCGGACACCTATGAGTATGGTATGAATGTAATGTATGTTAATTGATTAACTAGAACTCACTCAGTGTAGCTGACTTTTAGTATGCACACAGGTGAGTAGGATGAGGCATGTTGCTTGAGGTGGGACACGTGGCAAATGGATGGAGACTGGCATCGAAGACAAAAGATTCACGTGTCGTTTATGATATTGTTTAAGACTTAATGTATTTTGTTAAGACAAGTACTTATTTTATGTAAGAATGTTTAATATTAAGTATTCTGCGAAAAGTTTTTAATTAACTCTGATTTTAGAACTGTGTTTATGAGTAAATCCAACACCAAAGTAGGGTTACTGGGGACGGGACCTTACAGTGATTTTGAGAGACATATGTAGTCAAGAGGAGATTTGTCCCTCTTATTCATTGAGAGTAAGATATCTAAGGCCTACTAAGTTAAATCAACAGAGAATGATCTCTCTATGTCTCTGGATTTTACATGACATCTGAGGCAAAAGGATAAATGATAGATTCACCTAAATCATTTCAAGTAAGGGACTTGAAGGGGATGATGTTATTGAATGGCTCTTCGTCATACGTATTAGGGGTAGGAAACCATTGTTAGGTGGTATTTGCTACTTGCATCAATTTTCTATGTATCTTGTGCAAGTGGGAGATTGTTGGACTCGGTCTGCCCAAGAAACATATTACAATTGATGTGGCTAGTACGTTATTATCCAAGTTGGGTCATACCCAATAACAAGCTAGACAAACACCAATGATATTTGTATATACATGATGTGATCATAGTAAATAAATATTAACACTTACGATATTTGGAAAGGGGTTTCTAAATATATTGCACTTGTGAAATAAATAAATCATATGGATAATTTATATTTTGAGAGAAGACATTTCATAATGTTAATTAAGTTGGTTAAATAACTATATGTGAGACTTATTACATTTGCATGTTACTAGAACTATGTTATGCTACTTTTTATAAAAACATAACATAAGTTTATAAAACAAAATAAACAAAAAAAAAGTTGAAATTTGAATTTGGGTGGGATCCAAATATGCCCCCCCCACCTTTTTCCCACATCTCTTTCATGTTTTATAGTTAGTGACATGCAATAAGATTGATTGGGTAACTTGGATGGTGCCCTTTTATGATCTCCAAACTCTCTCTCTTTCTCTATGTCAAAGACACAAGACCAAAACAAAGAAACTTCTCTTCCTCTCCCTCTCAATTTTCGGCCAAGGCAAAGGGAAGAAGAAGGATTCTTTTTTTAAGTTTAAATCCTAGCTACAAGGGTATTTTGTTCGAGGCTTGGGGTATACAAGCTTGAGGTTTTCTCCTTGAAGACTAGCCGTTCAATCCTCGTCTTCCTCATCTTCCTTGCCTACTTGAATGGTTGACATGCACGAACTTCTTATGGTTGTTTGTGTTGGTAAGCATGTAGTTCGTATATGGATCTGGGTTTTGGGTTTACATATAAAATCGTTTTTATATTCATCGAAATAACAAGATTTAAAACTAATTTTCCACTACGTTTTTCATATAAAAGAGGTTATATGACTTTGATAATCTTGTTAAACCCAACACGAATAACCTCAAGATCGCAAGAGGAGCAGACCAAGAACAACCGGGTTTGTGTTCGAGAAGTGAGACGAGGGGTGTATTGTTGCTGATCGAACAAAATGAAGTGTTCGGTTCAAATTCAAATAAACAAGATAAGTAGGAGGGTGAATCAAAGGGACCGGGTATACCTACTCTTAAACGTGTTCAGAAAGTTCAAGAACCCAACCCGCCGTCGCTGCACGCCGTCGTCACCAGGGTTCTCGTCACTAGTTCTGATTCGCGATTAAAACAAGAAACTGGTTTGGTCGCTGCTATGGAACAAAGAGAACAAGAACAAGGAAGGTTGAGTGTTTCATGCTTAGAGGAAGAAGACGAACACTCTGGTTTGTTTTCTTTTGGAATTCTTTTTGCAATTAAAGGAGAAAAGAAGATCTCTTTTGTGATTGGTTGTTGGTTGACACAAAAGACAAAGGATTAGAAAAGTTTTGCACAGGTTCCGTAAAAGAAAAAAAATTTTGTTGCAGTTTTACCTTTTCTTTTGCATAAGATTAGTTGTTTATTAAAGTGGTATTTGTGATCTGTGTTAACCAAGCAAAAGGGTTTGGTTCTGAAAAGTGGTTCGGGGCTAATTTGTTTGTGTTTGTTCCAACGGACTAGAGCAAGGGAGTTCGACACCATTAAGTGTTTATCGACAGAAGAAAAAAAGGGCGTCAATGGTAGGTGAAAAATAAAGGCCGATAATCCAACCCAAAGTGGCTGGGGGGATATCACTAAAGGTTACCAAATTGAAGGGAACACATTACATCATATGGGCGATTGTGGTGGAAGCGATTTTGGACGATCAAGGGTTATGGGAAGTCGTTCAACCAGAAGAGGGAGCGGCTATTGATGCGAAGAAGAATAAGACAGCAAGGTCGTTCTTGTTTCAAGTTGTGGAAGGTGATATTCTTCTTCAGATTGCTCAATACAAGAATGCACGAGAAATATGGGCTGCTTTGAAGGCACACAAGATGGCGGAAGACGAGAATGTTGATCAGTTTGCAGGAAAAACAACTGGTATGGTTTCAAAGGCAATGGGTCTTGGTTACGTATTCGAGCAAGATGTTTTGGTGAAGAAGTTACACGACGGGGTTCCAGACAAATACCTTAATCTGGTAGCCTCAATCGAGCAAACTGTTGATCTTGATAGTATGAGGTTTGAAGATGTTATTGAAAGACTTAAGGCATCTGAGGAACGTCTACGAGGGAGAGTGCGCGCTTCTGAGTCTCAAAGTCAGTTACTTTTCAATTGATTAGAAAGTAGTTACAAAGGAAAATCGTATGATCAGTCTGGTAGCCGAGGTAGAGGGGGGCGAATTCTTGGGAACGTGGAAGAGGCCGGGAAACCAGAGGACAAGGATCGTACGAAACCAAAGGACGGGTAAGAGAAAGGAAAGACCGCTCCTAGATTAAGAGTTTTCGGTGTGACAAGATGGGACACTTCGCGTCCTCGTGTCCAGAACGAAGACGAGCAAACCAGGAAGCCAATCTGGCTGAAACAAAAGAACAAGCCGATAGTGATCCGGCTGGTTATTTAAATCTTCACGAGACAGTTTACTTAAACGAAAAACGAGTTAACCCGAAAAAGCTTGGAGCCGAGAAAGTGGAAGAAGGCACTTGATATCTCGACAACGGAGCGTCGAACCACATGACAGGTAACCAGTCGTATTTTTCCGAACTCAACAAAAATATAATGGGTAGGGTAAAATTCGGGGACGGGTCGTGTGTTGATATATGTAGTAAAGGGAAGATTTTATTAAAATCGAAAACCAGAGATGATCGGGTTTTATCCGATGTTTGTTTTATACCAAGTTGGAAAGATAATATAATAAGTCTCGTTTAAGCAACGAAGAACAGGTGTGATGTTCATACGAAGGATAATTATTTGCTCTTGTATGATGACCAGGGTAAACTTATAATGAAGGCGTTTCGAACGAGAAACCAGTTATACACGATTAAATTAACAGTGGGAGTTCCGGGTTATGTTAAGAAATTCACGCCGATTCTATAAAAAGTTAAACGATTCGGGAACAAAAGATGATCAAGGAAAACTGTTGTTCGCTCGGTTAGATGACAAGAATCGTGACCAAAGGAGCAGTTATGCGTGTTCATGCAGCCGAGGGAATGGTCAGGGACATGGTCATAAAGGAGGTCAAGTTCGGGAGAGCCGAAAGAACAAAGTCATGGATCAAGAGAAGTTCCAAGAGGTGAAGACCAAGATGATGAGGACCAATATGGTTGTGAAAGCCGAGAAGGTCAAGATCGTGGGTCAAATCAAAAGGAACAAAAGAGACGTGTTTGAAGTTAAAGGTCCGCTTATCCCGGTTCGGAAATTAAGGGGGTGATTGTTGGAGTTAATTCCCGAACCAAGTTATGGGTCGGGAAGGTGGGGCCGGTTCGAGCTAATGGATCGATCTCATTAATTAATTATTATAATTAGAGATAATTATCTATTTTATTTATTAGATAGAGATGAGATTTTATTTAATAGATAAATAGGAGTTTGTATTTTACTCTAGTTGTAATCGAGGCTCTATATAACCCCAAAGAATTCATGTAAGGGTTATTGGAGAATTGATCAAGTTTTGAGTTATTTTCTTGATTAATAAAATTGGTGAGTTGTATCAAAGTATTCTCATGTTTAATTTGATCTGGGTCTTTAAAAACAAAGTGCAAAGCCAACTACAAAAATATTCTCCTGTACTTGTAATGATTCCCACATGACCTTTCATCAAAGTCCGGGTACCCATCTACAAATTAAATTGAATGGCATACTGCATTGACTTCCTTGACTTATTGGTATGCTTTAAGGTGTATGCAAATTTGAAATTTTGTTGGATTATATCAAGGTTTCTACTTACATGTTTGTGCATGATGCTTTCCCATGTTACAAGTATCATCTACCAGTATAGATTACTCGATTAGAAACCGAAGAACATTGCCGTCTAAAGGCATTACTAGTTTAATAAGTGAACATACACATAAACTACACTCCACAGCTAACAACAACCAACATCATAGCCAAATAAACCAAGACCTATTTACATCTGTTGACTTTGACTTTTTATTACCCCCTGTATTTAATTATCTTTAGTTAGTTAGTTAGTTAGAAATCAGTTATTAGTTCAGCTCTATATTAGGGTTTGTACTTCTTCTTCAATCAATATAAAAAAATTTACATATAAAAATTTACATGGTATCATCCAAATCTATTCTGATTTTCGTTTCGCTTCCGCATTCAATCTTCGTTCAATTCAGTTCTTGATTCGTTCATTTCGTTCTTTCTTCATCATGTCTGCAAATTCATCTGAATCTATCCGAAATTCGATTCCAATCGATTCTTCCAATCCATTGTTTCTGCATCCGTCTGATAATGCAGGGATGATTCTCGTTTCCAAATTGTTCGATGGTTCAGGTTTTGGTGCGTGGAAACGTGCTATGACTATCGCTTTATCAGCAAAGAACAAATTGGTGTTCGTCAATGGCGAATTTGTCTCTTCGACTGATACTTCTCAAATTAGTCCGTGGAATAGATGTAATGATATGGTAATTTCATGGATCTTGAATGTTTTGTCTCGAGAAATTAGTGCTAGTGTTCTCTATGTTACTTCGGCTCGTCAACTATGGCTCGAACTCAATGATAGATATGGTCAAGATAACGGTGCCAAATACTATCAGTTACAGAAGAGTTTATCAGATCTTGTTCAAGGTAATTCTGATGTTGCTTCATATTTCACCAAACTCAAGATAATATGGGATGAATTGTCATCTTTAAACACAATTCCGACTTGTACATGTGGTACTGCTCCTCTAATGGCTAAAGGAGATGAGGATCAAAAGCTTATGCAGTTCCTTATGGGCCTAAACTCTTGCTATGATACAACAAGAGGCAATATTCTCATGATGAAGCCGTTACCCACTATCAATCAAGCCTATTCTTTTGTTGTTCAAGATGAGAAACAGCGAGAAATTCATTCAATTTCTCAATTTCAAACTGAATCTGCCTCTATGAATGTATCATATGCTAATCATAATGATAACAAGAAGAATCAAGTGTGTTCTCACTTCAAGAAGTCAGGCCATCATGTTAGCAAATGTTATCGAATCATTGGCTTTCCAAAAGACTTTTAAGTTCACCAAGCCAAAACGAGGGACTGCCAATAATGTTGAAGTAGAGTCAGACTTGCCATTTTCTGCCTCTTCACAAGAAAATAATGTTGCATCTTCAATTACTGCCAATCAGTACAATGAGTTAATGCAGCTTCTTCAGCAACACAATCTTGGTAAAGCTGCAGCCTCACAACCTACTTCTTCCATCCACTTTGCCAATTTTGCAGGTATTATGGCCTGTAATTCTACTTCTTTTCTTTCCAAATGGATTATTGACACAGGTGCAAGCGATCACATGTGTAATGATCCAAATCTTTTCTCTTCACTTCATTCAATTTCAAAACCTTTTCTTATTGGTCTTCCTAATGGTCATGTTATATCGGTTCATAAGATTGGAACAATTATTCTTCACAAACATTTAACTCTTTATAATGTTCTATTTGTTCCTGATTTCAAACATAATTTTCTTTCCGTTTCTAAACTTTGTGAAAATAATCATGGAATTGTTTACTTCTCTAATAAATCTTGTTTGTTGCAGGCCCCATCAATGAAGAGTCCACTGGTCTTGGGTGATCTCTTAGATGGACTCTACATTTTCCAAACAAACATTCCTTCATTCAATTGTTCTAACGTTTCTTTGTTTAGTACTTCTGCATGTAATTCTATTGTTTCTAATACAACTTGGCACCATAGGCTTGGTCATCTACCAACCTATAAGATGAAACTTTTAGATATCATTTCCAATAAAAACTTGGATGTTCTTGATCATTGTTCCATATGTCCTAAAGCTAGACAACAATGTTTACCATTTCCGTCTGGTAATAGATCTACCGATGCTATTTTTGATCTTTAGCACACTGATATTTGGGGCCCTTACAAAGTTCCTACTTACAATGGTTGCAAATATTTTTTAACAATTATAGACGATTTTAGTCGAACTACATGGACACACTTATTAACAACTAAAGGAAATGCTTTTTCCATTTTACAAAGTTTTCTTGAGATGGTTGAAACTCAATTTAATGTCAAAGTGAAATGTTTAAGATCAGATAATGCCTTTGAGTTGGGTAGTAGTTATGAGCATACTACTTATCTTAAAAACAAAGGAATTATTCATCAAACAATCTGTCCACATGCTCATCAAAAAAACGGTGTTGTCGAAAGGAAACATAAACATCTTCTAGAAACTGCAAGAGCCTTGCTTTTTTAGTCAAAACTTCCTTTAACGTTTTGGGGAGATTGTGTCTTAACTGCCACTCATTTAATAAACAGATTTCCTACACCGGTTCTTGGTAACCAAATCCCATATGAGGTCCTAACAAATAAACCGCCTTCTTATTCTCATCTCAAAGCTTTTGGGTGTTTGTGTTATGCTTCTACTGTTAAACATGGCCGTGATAAGTTTCAACCTCGTGCTATAGCGTGTCTATTCATTGGGTATCCTATTGGAAAGAAAGGTTACAAACTATATAACCTTACCACCAATTCTATATTTGTTTCACGAGATGTTGTTTTCTTTGAGCATCTTTTTCCAACTGTCAAATCCTCTAATTCATCTTCCATCTTCCCTCCAATTGATAACTTCAGTTTTTTCTTTGATGATTTCTCAACAAATCATATTTCAAATTCTCACGAAGATGTTTCACATTCTGATTCTTCTCCATCTTCTTCGACAAATGTTCCAAATTTTGATACCCCTAATCCATCTTCTCCTATTAATTCATCATCTTCTGATCATTTAGATCCTCCTCAAGTTCGTAAAACAACCAGAACATCTCATCCACCATCTTATTTGCGAGATTATGTTTGCAATAATGTTCATCTTTCGGATTCACATCTTAACTGTTGTCATACCTTAACAAATGCTTGTCTTTCCACTGTTTCAATTTCTTCATTTGAACTTTGTAATTCTAGCCAAAACATAACTCATCACCTTGATATCTTAGATGAACCTACTTCTTATAAACAAGCTGTTCAATTCCCAGCTTGGCAAGATGCTATGAACAAAGAATTTACGGCTCTTCAAAATAACAACACATGGTCATTTATTGATCTTCCTTTAGGGAAGAAACCTATCAAGTGTAAATGGGTTTACAAGATTAAATATAATGCCAATGGGACTGTTGAAAGGTGTAAAGCCCGATTAGTTGTGAGGGGGATACACAAAAATTTGGCATTGATTATAATGAAACGTTTTCACCGGTTGTAAAGATGACAACAATTCGTTCTCTCATTGCTATTGCAACAAAATTTAAATGGCCTTTATTCCAGCTTGATGTGAATAATGCATTCTTGCATGGTGATCTAGATGAGGAAATTTACATGTCACCTCCTCCTGGTATGTCTTTACCTTCTAATCAAGTTCTAAAATTGCAAAAGTCTCTTTATGGCTTAAAGCAAGCTTCAAGACAATGGTATGGCAAGCTATCAGGTGTTCTTAAATCAAAAGGTTATGTGAGATCTGGTAATGACTATTCTTTGTTCACTAAATCAATGGGCTCGTCTACTGTCCATGTGGCTGTTTATGTGGACGATATTTTGGTAACGGGGAATAATGTTGAGGAGATTACTTCATTAAAAGAGTTCTTACATCATGCTTTTCAAATTAAAGATTTGGGATCTCTGAATTATTTTCTCGGGATTGAAGTTTTGCATCATAACAATGGTCTTATTCTATCACAAAGAAAATTTGCCAAAGATATGTTAGTTGAATTTGATTATGTTATTCTTCATATTCAAAATTCTCCTCTTCCCTCTCATTTACAGTTGAAAGCTAATGAAGGTGAATTGCTTTCTAATCCTTTGCGATACAGGCAGTTAATAGGTAAGTTAAATTACCTAACACATACAAGGCCAGATCTCTCGTTTGCAGTTCAATTCCTGAGTCAATTTATGCAAGAACCATGACATTCACATTGGAATGCAGCATTGCATACTCTATCGTATGTGAAAGGCACTTATTCACAATGATTATTTTTTAATAATTCGGATTCTTTTGATCTTCATGCTTACTGTGATTCTGATTGGGCCTCTTGTCCCAATACTAGAAAATCCGTCAGTGGTTATTTTATTACACTTGGAGGATCACCAATTTCCTGGAAATCAAAGAAACAACCAACGGTTGCTTTAGTTTAGCAGAAGCTGAGTATAGATCCATGAGACAGGTCACAGCTGAATTAGCTTGGTTGACTAGATTATTACACGAGCTACATGTTCCTAATCTTACTCCTATACCTCTCAAATGTGACAACCAAGCTGCTATATACATTGCTAAAAATCCGGTCTTCCACGAACGTACAAAACATATAGAGCTTGACTGTCACTTTGTCCGTGAAAAACTACAAGAGGGACTTATTACTTTGTCACATACTAGGACTACGGATCAACTTGCGGACATATTTACAAAGAGCTTGGGTGTTCCACAGCATCGAGATATTCTGCACAAGTTAGGTGTTTCTATACCACCTACTTGAGGGGGGATGTTGACTTTGACTTTTTATTACCCGCTGTATTTAATTATCTTTAGTTAGTTAGTTAGTTAGAAATCAGTTATTAGTTCAGCTCTATATTAGGGTTTGTACTTCTTCTTCAATCAATATAAAAAAATTTACATATAAAAATTTACAACATCTCCCTATGAAATTGAAAAGAAAACACTATACACAAACTCAAACCCCGAAAGACTGAAAATCATTGCTTCACTTTGTAACTATCAATGCTAAGGGCCGATCCTTTAATAACAACAGTAGAATTTGTTGATGAACATAAAAAGATGATGTCAACTCTGTTTTGTGCTTTTGGTAGGCAATGACCTAAGTTCCCTGGGTTCTGACTGTATAAAATCAAGAAATCCATCATTATAAGCTGAAAGTTATAAGACGAGACAATGATGCGCTAATTTGGAATGTGTTTTATTTTAAACGGGCCGAATAAGGAATATAGCTAAAAAACAGGTCAAACAAATAGTTAGAAGGAAATTGCTTTAGTTAATGATTTAGACTATTTTTGCAATCATAACTATACTATTTAATAAATAAAGGTTTTCAAATGACACATGTCATCACACTAGAATGATGTTTACAAAAGTTTTCCTTCTCTTCTCATATTAAATACATTTATCTTTCTTATTAATGGTTTTATATTTCATTTTGTTTCTTTTTAATCTATCATTTTCTTTTTAATAATTATTTTCCGATTTCAACAATTTAATAACAACTTAAATATATTAATTTTTACATAATATATTGTATTAGTTATTAATATTAAGTTTTTATAAGTAACCAATTTTCACGTTGATATGCTATATTAGTTAATTAATATTAATATTTTATAAGAAATGATATTATTGAATGAAGAGCAAGCTTATTTTAAAGTCTAAAATTTCAATAAATTTTAACTTATCAATACTATATACTATAAAGGTCTCAAATACCACATGTCATCGCACTAGAATCATTATAGATTGTTGGTTTGTTTTTGAGACAACCTATTTTAACTAATGATCAGTTATGTGTTGTATTATTTAGATTTAAAGGCAGAAACAAAATGAAACTGTTAATTAATTTTGATATAGAGGGTAAAGTTACAATTAAAATTACAAATATTGTATACAAAAAAATATTTAGATATTTATGAATTTTCAACAACTTTTTATTTCCATATTATGTAATATGTAATTTAGTCTATCATATATTATATCTTTATTATATTTGTTCAATATATTCTTTTGTATTTCACATTGTGTTCTTATTTAAAAAAAGATTATTTGTTTTAATCCGTGTTTCACACGGGTACCTAACCTATATTCTTTTGTATTTCACATTGTGTTCTTATTTAAAAAAAAGATTATTTGTTTTAATCCGTGTTTTACACGGGTACCTAACCTAGTTTATTTATAAATGAACTAAAATAGGGACAAAAGACCAGTGTAATAATAATATGATTAAATAAGAAACTTACTGGGGGCGTCCTATTTCCATTTTTTTGCACTCTAGTGTTAGAAATCAGTGGTTGGGCTGGCTGATGAAGTCGTATGAACTCTCGCAAATGATTGTATATACTGCAAATATGATTATATAGACGAAATAACACAATAAGAATGCAATTTAGATTCCATTACAGCAAATTCTATGCACCAAGCATATTAAATAATGAAATTTATTAGGATTCAATTAAATTCCATGAACCAAACACACTCATATTATTATTATTATTATTATCATCAATTTATCATCTAGTCTTAACAGAACAATTTTTTTTTAAATATAAAAATAATACTAGCTGCATTTTAAATTTGATAAATAGCCAAAATCAATGAATCTAACCTTAGTCGGTGTCTATTGCAAGCTGCAAAGAACGCAACAACACCATATAAAATGCTCTTGATGGCCCGGAAAACCTAAAACAAGATACATTATTCTATGAGTACGCACCACCAGTATCTTAGCAAATAGAAACAAAAAATCAACAATTTTGTCATCTTTACCAACCTTAGAGAAAAGGTCACTCCACAGCGCACGCCACATAGAAACCTCATACGTATGCGTGGCTGCCACGTCAGCATTTGAAGCTATCTTTAATATGCTGCTAACAAACAACCATATACCTTCAACTGATTCATATGTGTACTTGTATATATATCCCAAAAACTTGGATAGTTCAAAAACGACTTGTATAGGAGCACAAATTGCTCTCCAAAGGCACAACAATATCGGGCCCATGACACCTGTCGCTGCAGTTTCCAAAACTCATAATATTAGCATTATGCATCAAACTAAGTTGTCGGTTGGGTGGCAAAACGGACGGATCAAAATGGGTCGGGTTGAAACTTGTAATTTTATATAATTATGTTTTATTTCAAATAAATTTATGTGCTAATTGTGATTATAAAGGCAATACTTTTACAATAATAATATTTGTCTTTGACTAAAAGCTTCAATGTTCACTGCATTAATATGATTTGATTTTAACCTGTTTATCCCTTACACTTAATCAGATCCCCTTTTAGCTAATATTTGTTTAGAGTAAATTACACATTTTATCTTTTGCGATACATAGAAAATCTCACTTTCATTCTTTAACTAAAAAAATAAACAATAGAAATCGACCTTTATTTTCATATGTTAACAATATACACCCTTTCCTCTAACTTTTAGTTCGTAACTATTCTTTTTTTAATAAGATAAATTCTAAGTAAATTGGTAAAATGACTAAATTGTCCTCATGTGCATGCCACAAGACAATACTTAACCATAAAATCTAACAATCGTCGTCGGGGATGATTTATGTTATCATTTAATTTTAGGACGAAAAGTGAAATTTGTTGTATAACTACAGACCAAAAACTGCAATTTACTCCATTTTTTACTGACCCATGACTCAAAGATAAAACACTACCAAAACCATATACTCAGGTTAATAAAGATCTTATTAGAGAAAAAACCATACCAAAATTGCAAATAACTGATGAGATGTACCACACAGGGAGCAAAAGAGTGTCAATCAAATAATCCAATAAACTCCAACATGTCCCCAAAAGTATACAAATACACCAGTAGAAATGATCTCCTATCTCAATAAACACATTCCAAAATGGAAAGAGCCCATCCAAAACCACCATCAACGGTGCAACTAACGGCTGCGTGAGAACCGAAACAATCGACTTAACTGTGCGTGTCACTATCAAAAACCACATAACCGCCTTCTCAGCATTATGCAGAAACAGCATCGTACCTAAGTACTTAATCCGAGATACCATCTCCCATGTTTCTATCCAGTCAAACAAAGGTCCAAAAAAACGGGAAGCGGTTGCTTTAAGAACGGGGATGTTTTTGTACAAATCATAGAAGCCGATCAAGACTGTAACGAATGATATTGCTATGTATAGAGTTCTTGCTAACGGGCACATCCATGGGCGGTACACGTGGCAGAAAACCGGATAAGATTGAAAGAAAATAACCCATGATGGAAGTCCAGCTTCTAATAAAGTAAGTAAGCGAAGATCCGACATTATTATTTTTTGTAATTTAAACGGGAGGTGACAATCATTGAACCGAAATAAGAGTAACACGTCTGTGTATTGAGTTGCATTGGTTGCATCTGAACATTCACTTGGAGATGGTGAGGATGCTTCGGTATTTAACTCATTATCAATATCATAATTATCTGGAGAGTTTATTAATTTTGTATTGTCTATACTTGTTTGGTCTAGATCTTCTTGTAAAGTTTCTAGTTGACCATTAAGATTGTATGGTGATCCATGGGATGACAGCATGCCATTGTTTAATATTTTATCATCATTTTCGTCCAGGTCGGTTGATGAACCACAAGTGCTTGGTGTATCCATACCCGCTTCATGAAATGCATCTCCTGAAGAAATAACAAACAAAACGAGAAGATATAGTTTAGTGCACATATTCTCGCGGTTAAATAGATGGTTTCTGTAGATTTAATAACGTTGTAACTAAAAAATCCCTATCAAAGAATTCATTTTAATATATTGATTTTTATTGCAATAAACAGGCAAATTGGATTTCAGTAATCCAAACTATGACCCTTCGCAGATAGTAAACCATACTAGCAATTTGACTAATGTCGCTACAAACTTTCATTTTAGTTGGCAGATGACGATGGCAATGCAAGTAGCATTATCATCAAAGATTTAAAGAAAATTTGCACTTAGTTTTTATTCGATTTCGCTTGTAAGTATCCTCATTTCATTTATAAATAGAGTTGTGAGCAAACTCTTAATCGAGTGGAAATCAAGGGTAAATCTTTGATGGTTATCATACTGGGATTGACGTTGGCAACGAAAGTGAAGTTAGGAGTTTCATTGGTCAATTGGCAATGGTTTAGACTTTAGATTATTAAAATCCAATTTGCCAAAATAAATTTAAAAAAAAAAGAAATAAAAAAGAAAAGAAAAGAAAAACAAGGTAAGTTGTCAACCAAACAGACCCAGTTTGACATCTGAACACCTTTCATTCACTTTTCAAAGTGGCCTGTTCTGACCCATTACACCACCCGGCCCGGCCCGCCCATTGTGCCATGTATATAATTAGTGTATATATACCTGTCATGGAATTGAGATGATTTTCTAAAAGAAGACGCTCATATGGAGTGCCTAGAAACCATGAAGTTGTGCTGTTAGCAGCTTGAGCTATATTATCAAATTCCCATCTTCTCATGTCTTTCGCCTCTATAGCAAGAGATGTATCAGTCTGCTCATAACATAAACACATATGCTACACATTAGTAAAAAAAAAAATAGGGCTAATTGATCTTATTTTGTTTTGGGTTTAGGACTTCAAAATGTTCCAATTCAGGGTTTTAACTTTTTAACCACTTTTAACATACCATATCAGCGACACGTTAGAGTTATTCATACGTAAGTTGCCACATCATAACAATAACAGAAAATCATGAAAAATGCATTTTGACATAACAAAATAAACTTGACATTTTGAAATTATGAAAAGAGGGTTTTTTTTTTTAATTTCCAATAATTTTCATAAGTCACCGACGGATTAGACCCTCGATTAAAATCTCTTGCACAGGAGTGTAATCTCTTGTGCCACGAATTAACTTAAAGAAAAACCAATATTTTTTAATTCTTGGGCCTCTATTTGTTGCGCCAGATTGCAATCCATTGCTCCAAAAAACGTTTTCTGCCCTCTGGTTGGCGGCTTATTTTAAAAAGTTAAGGCTATTTTGTTAATGTTCTCGCTCAAAATAAATATTTTCATGATGTTCCCAATAACCAACGACAACGTAATCTTACAAAACAACCCTGTTTTGCAATGTATAAAAAAGGTCAATTTTAAAAATTCCTAAGTAAGGATATAGAAAAGTAGGACAAGATATACCTGAAGCTCATTCAAATAATTGATACCACGGGCATCTTTCCACGCAACTTCAAAAACAATAAACCCATATAGGGTTCTATGCAATTTACTATTTGCAAGCAAAGAAGTCCTAAATTTCTTTACAGGCAGCAACACCCTCTTTCTTGAAAGTGTTACCATTGACAACCATCTTTTGAACTTTTGTGAATGATTTAATGTTTTGGGACGACAGTTGAGGTCACTGAACTCGGGATCCTCTTTATTCTCCTTTTGGCCTCTTGTGATTGCAAAGGGTGACAACCTGGACTGGAAACAAAATCAAGAAGAAAACTTAAAGTATTAGACTAATTATAAAAGTTAGCCATTAATATTAGAAAAGAGTTAACCTTGGTAATCATTAACTGCCAAAGGTGCGCGGGCCCTGAGACCAAGTCTTCTAGCCATGGCCTATTATCCACCAATATGTAAAATGTCTTGCTCTCAGGGGCCAAGAAAAGGCTAAGATCAGAAAGATAAGACTGCAAATCCCTGCAAGCAATAAGTCAGTCAGTGACTACTGATATGTATTCGTGTAGCAAACATAACTTTTACTTGTTATTTAAAGGTGTAGTACTACAAGGGTTGCGTATTAGGTGGTAAAACATGAGGGTGTTTGTAACATATAATGGCCTCTCCTAATAACCAATATTGTTTGTTTTGCCCATGAGGAATTTACAGATATGATTTGTTGCATGAGTAAAAACTTTCTAGGAGGTTATTGTCATGGATTAATCCCACTCAAGTACACTTAATTATGGAGTTCTTCTCTAGTCCACGGCCAATGCACCAACGGTCTCAAAAATAATTTTGGGCCAAAGTTCATACTTTGGAAAAACTGAAAATTTCAAGCCCAAAATGGAAAAACCAAAACGACCCATAATGAAAACCAAAAACCATAGCCTAAGTCATGATCCTTCAGTAAACAGAAAAAACAATAGCCCCATCTGTTTAGTTTTTTACATTTGTCATATGAAAGCGTGATATATAAACATCAGGCCTCATCCCTCATGTACTTAACCCAACAAATTACTGAATTTTAACCACAACTGTTAAACAATATGTCAATATTTGGTAAACCTAAACATGATATATTTTAACACGAAAACCAAACATGATTCTTGTTAAATATGGAACAACCTTGGTTGAAAACTCCCAATCAAAACCCTATAAAAAATCAAATAATCAAATCAAGCATGAGTTGATACCCAATCTGAAAACCTGTTAGACGAAAAAAATGCCGAACATTGCCGCATCTCCCCATGTAAATCACGCTCTAGCCCCCTGGATACAACTAATTCAATTCAATTATATACATGCATGCATGCGTGCAGTTATATAAAATCTAATATCATTACATATAATAATAGAAAGAAACCTGAGGGGAATTGATTAATGGAAGAACGGCATTGCACAGGATCAGAAGAATAAACCAAAGACATGATAACGAAGAATAAAACCTTCATCAATGGAATGGATGAATAAACAAGGTTGTAGTAATTTCTCTCTCGTGTTTTTTCTTTTCTTTTTTTACATATCTTAATTTTTTTATATTTTAGCGTTTATTAATGAACGTAACTCGTACCGTTTGTGTCGATTCATCGCCGTAACACTCAGGTTTTACAGACCGGATAAGCGTTATTTTATATATGTTGTTTTTGTATTATAAGTTATACGAGTTTTCTGGTGTTTACTAATTTATTTTTTTTAGGTTTAGTGCATCTATTATAATGGAGTCAACCAATACCGATCGATGTGTCTCACTTTGATCATAATTTATACGTATGCCAATGCTATTTTGGGTATTTACGGATTTATTTGTTGGATTTATTGTTGTTGACATTTCAAAGTCATAGATACCGACCAAATTCGCAGCTAGTTTTGGGGCTGAAAATCTATCAAATGCTGATTCAGTGTGAACAAAATAGGTTGACCGAATTCGCAACATTGCGTCGCCGTCGCAAGACGGCGGGGTTTTGTCACACCCCGACTAACAATTGCGGAAGCGTAAAATGGGAATGTGACAGACACATCAGGTATTAACCACATTATTTATAAAAAAACATTAACAAACCAATTTACAATATATTACATCATTCTAACTTCCTTTACAAACTAAGTGATACAGATCAAAACCAATTCGTTAAACTGTTTTACTCCTTACTCGTACAGTTGCATCTATTCACATAACATCAATCACAATCCAAACACGTTGCACATAAGCATTCTGCTCCAATTTCAATACACCTGAAAAACATGTTAAAACGGGTCAACTATGAATAGTTGGTGAGTTTCATAAGTTTCAATGAAATTAGTTATGCGTAACCACAACAATCAAAGTTAGTATGTACGCACTTATGCATGTATGTATGTATGTATGTGTGTGTGTATGTATGTATGTGTGTAGGTAGGTATGTATGTATGTATGTTCGTATGTTTTTGTGATATAATTATACTAAGCTGCAAGTGAAACCTTGACTGTTTGTTCGTGCTACATGGCTTCCACTACTAACGTCTACCACTGTGCCCCCCCTTCCGCCCACAACATGTCCCTAGGAGCTATGTCTAACACTACATAGCGTGTTTATATAAATTTGGTCATGTACAAATGGTGAAATGTCTCGGCATCGGTGCCGGCTTCATTTGAGTTTGTCAAACCAATAATACTATTCACAAGCCACCAGCTTGAAGTTTCATTGTGTTTGTGGGGGCTTTTTGTGCATTAGCACTTAGATAATTCACATCATGAAACATTTCAAGATATATAGATGCATAAAAACATGCTTTTTGCCCAAAATGTTCGTAAAACAGTTTAAAAAAAGGGGTCATGAAACTCACCTTATAGTAGAGGTGCACAAAAACCCGAACCCGGAATCGGACTAAAAAAAATACCTAGAATTGGTTTTTTTTATACCCTAGTTTTTAATACCCGAATCCGTACCTGACCCTACCCGTAGGGTACGGATAGGGTATGCATTTAAGTACCAAAACCTGTACCTGATACCGGACCTGATAACGAAGCCGGTTCCATTCCAGGAACCGGGTTTTTCCAATACCCGAAACCAGGTTTTTCAAATACCCAATTTATACCCAAAATTACCTAAAAAACACATGAAAAATACTAGAAAATATCCCTAAAAATTGTAGCCCCTTAAAAAAATCCAATCTATACCCGAAAAATCACCGAAAAAAGCTTAAAAAAAAAAAATCCAAAAATAGGGTTTTTTTTCAATACCCGAAAATAGGGTATTCAAATACCCGATTCGATACCGGACCCGAACCCGATGCATAGGGTATGATTTTTAGAGAGAATACCCGGACCCGAACCCGACCCGAGTATTGCCAATAACCGATTTTCCAATACCCTGTCATACCCGAACCCAGTTCCATACCAGAACCCGGGTATTTGAAAAACCCGATTTGTTCACCTCTATGTTATAGTATGTACTCAACATAATATCGGTTTATAGCTCGTACAGCTCATTTCAACTCGATTCCTATAATCGGTATCATGTATTTAATATTTTAATATTAATATAGTCTTCGGACAAAATCGGGCTTTATATCTAGTATGGGTATAGCTGTTAGGCCTAGAACATATCAGTAGTCTTAGATTGTGGTGTTGTACATTGCCTAATGTTCAAAATCGAATTTGGCACAGTTTCATCGTTTCACATGCTAGGTCAAGTTGGTCGTTTATGCGTTTCGAAAACAGGTAAGATCACACAAACTTTACTAAACGTGTCGGTTGATAAAATGATTCAATGTATAAAGAAAATTCAGAGTATAGATGTCTGGATTCACTACATGGGTCATTTCCGTTTTATACAATCTTGTTTGGAGAAACACGCACAATTTATCCGAAATGTCTGAATTTCTCACAAAATGTTTGGTTTTACTAATTAACTCAAAAATATGATATTTGACCATTCTTGATGTTCTGATATTCCAGCAAGTTTGTTAATCAAAACATTGCTGGTTTTTATTAGAATTATATTTGTTTAACTTTCAAATTAGCACAACTAATTATCTATTTATCTTTAAACTGTAAAATTTATACACTCACTAAATAATATATGTAGATTTATATAAAAATATTTCCTAAAATATTTACTAATTCATTAATTTATAAAATTCATTTTAAATGCTATTTTTAACCGGTAAATCGTCCTTTTATACCAAACGATTTCTGAAAAATCCGATAATTTTTCTGAGTGATCACAATGGCTTCCAAAAATCCCTATAAAAATACCAGAACTCAACTATTTGCTAAAATACCTTTTTGAGCCATAATAGATCGTTTAATGTAACATCCAACTTTTTGTGTTAAATAATAAATGACGGAAAGTTTTGTTAGTAACTGTGTGTCGTTAAGTTAGTTGTGTGTTAAATGTTTGGATAAGGATTTGAAATGGGAATGGAGGGTGGGTGGTGGGACCCATAACCCCCTATATAAACCCAACCCACCTACCATTTCACCATTTTGTCTCCCTCCCCACACACTAAAAAAAACACACACACACTTCTTCTCTCAAACACCCGGATCCAAATCCGAGCAAAAGAAAGGTGAATCTCGTGCTCAACGTCATCGAGCAACAAGAAACGTTTGGAAGATCCTGCGTGTTGTCCCGATCTGAACTCGAACCGAAGCAAAAGGTAGGTTTCGGTTTAAATGGTTAAGTTTTATGGTTAGAATCGGCATGCAAACAGATATAATGATAGATCGGGTTGTGAAATGTAAGAAAGAGAA